>NC_051186.1:46875248-46908796 GCF_013339695.2 Rhipicephalus sanguineus | reverse complement strand
AAGCTTAATGTCAGAATGAATCACTTGCAAACCAGCCAATGTCGTAACATTGTAATCAAGGCTGTAAAGTGAGCAAATAACCAATGCATTTAAATTTTTCTTTACGAACTTGTGTCTGCAAGGAGCGAGTTACCCATACATTCTATCGATAGCGGCGAGCAGACGTCCGTCACCGAACATTTTGATAACCGGATTGTACGCGTCGGTTAATTCAGAATTTACACCATTATATGCTTCCCGCTTGCAATGTAGTCACAGCCATTATTTCCCAATAATATCGAAGATACCATTAATAGAAGTTTCACTACATAAACTTGCAGCTAGCGGTGCCACTCCTACGGTTTTTACTCAGTAAAAGCGACCATCGGTTCCTTAAGCCGACGAATACTCCCGCATTACAGTAGCGACAATTTAGAATACCATTTCCTAGTACTACCGTTATCTGCTGTAATATGCACGTGACTACTGTATAGTTACGAAGTCAGCTGTCTCTAAACGTGTTGCACATCAATAATTAGACGGTTTGTTTGAGAGAAAATATAGTTGTTTGCGAGGACACTGTAATACGTGCAAAGTACGGCACTTTTTTTTAGAACAAAAGGTGGACGATTTGGTGTACCATTCATACTCTCATTATGGGAGAGCACTATGCCCTTCCTGATATGCAGCTGTGCGGAACGCTGCCACCGTATTAGGTTACAACGACTCAGAACGTGTTTAGCACAAATGGTCGACGATTCACGGTACAATGTACTCTCCTATGGGAGAGCATTGAGCCGTCCTAGGAGAGCCGATAAAACAGAGCTAAAGTACAACTCGGCCTAGTTGGAACAAATTCATCCTTCACTTACTCGCGCAAAACACACAGGGACAAGAAGAGATTTAACAACTGACAATGGAGTAGTTAGATCGCGCCTGTCCTCGTAAGTCTCTTCTTGTCCATGTGTCTTTTGCGCGAGTAAGTGAATGATGAAATACAGCTCTGTGCCTAGAGCAAATCATAGAGAAATTGTGAACAGCACATACATATGCACATTCACCAGTGCCTATAAAGCCGAACGCTCAATGGTACACCTTCTTTAAGTCATCTTGTAAAACCTACATGCACGATCTGGTTACATTACAAAGTTATTCTGCCCATCCAAATAGTTTTACTCGTAATGTACACAATAAAGAAAGTACTACAAGAAGGAAATTACGTTTCAATTTGATCCTTTAACTAGACCACGTCAAGATAATGAGAATGTCGTGACTGGTGCCCTTGAAATGTCGGCTACGAATCTCTCATTAAAAGGGGCAAGTCAACAAAAAAAATCACAGCATATCCACGGGGTGAATGATGATGAGTGGGGCGAAGCTACGGAGGGAATCATCTGTAAACCGTGAAACTCTTCCGTGAAATGCGCCCAGTACATAATATAAAGAGTGTGAAACATCGTGTGTATATTACACATCAAACTTTTATTGTACTGTTGGTTTACGTGGTCCCTTCATTATCACTTGTGATCGGTGAAATGCAAGGAAGAAGTCCGCTCCCGAGCGACAAGAGCGACCGCATTCCCCGCTCGCCCTGTGCGAATTAAAGGCAAGGCTAGAGGGAAGACAGGACGCGCGTTCCACGACGCGAGGTCGGTAGCATGCCCAACGAAAGCCAACGGAACGCGATCGTGCAAGTGCTCCGGCTTCGCATCGCCTCATGGTTCCATTTAGCGTCCCAAAACCAAACATATTGCTCAAGGTGTGCCTTGCGTTTTTCGTAGAAATAATTTCTTTATCATGTACATTAAGACGAAAAGTTGAAAGCTCACTAGAGTGTATCGCCCGCAAAGTATGTCTTTTAGTGTGATTAACTCTCGTACGGCAGGGTCCTCGCGCCGTTGCCGGTCCACCTCGCCCGTTGACGATCGGGCGAGGTGGCTACATACAACTACTACTACTACACTTTAAGAAAAACATCTGGCGTTCTTTCGTTCTGCTTTTACAAAACATCTGGCGTCTTTCGTTGGTTTATTTCATCAATCAACGGCGTTTTGAACAAAATTTTTATTGTTTAATCACGCACAGGAGAAATCTCACCAGGCACTACCTTGGAGGTAAACAATGGCTGCTAATGGCAATGAGAGACAGAAGAAGTCGGCTTTTAGCTAACACTTACACTTCTACTTCTACTAACGTTTCCTACTGGAACATGCCAATGGCTGCTAATGGGGAATGAGAGACAGAAGAATTCGGCTTTTAGTTAACGCGCACGCTGCGAATTTTTTATTGTTCAACAACGCACAGGAGAAATCTCCCACCGGCACCACCTTGGAGGTCAAAGCGTAAGACTTGTTACTCACTACTACGATCACGACGACTACGAGGGACGAACGGGTGCCGCCTTAAGGAGCTTCGCCCCTAAAACATGGCTGGTCCCTCCGTCATAGGAATCGGTATAACACGAAAGTGAAACTTCTCTTCACAGAAGTAGTGCTTATTGTGTAGCGATATATGAGAGCTTATACAATGTCTATTCGTGTTTGGCAGCTATAGCACTGTTTGACGTGGATGCACCCATGTTGACAGCATGTCTCTATCGCGACGACTAACGCCCATGATCATGATTAAACCGTTGTGGTAGCTGACGGTGTGAACATATATTTGGACACAGCGAATCGTGAATCCCGCGTAAGGATGATATCAACAAGCTCATAATCAACACTGGTACCCGGTATGCACTTCTTCGAAGCGTCGTCAATTAAGGAGAGAAACGGCACGGTGTGCGCTTTCTAGTAATGGGTAGCCAACGCCTGTGCTCATGCATACACTAACACACACTGCGCTTCAGCAACACGGGAGGTAGAGGTTCGTAGCCTGAGCCGCAAACGCGTGCGTCCCGCTGGCTTCTGTCTTGCAGGCGCTGCTCTCGCTCCACCAAGGCACGACATTCGCCCGTCGAAATCGCGTCCTTTCTGCAACGCGTATTGCAGCAGTTTTGTTAGTCGGTGCTCTCGCAATTGAAGCAGTCGGCGGCGGAGAAATCCCGTTGGTGCACGTGGCAGTTGCACCAGTTGCACTACTGCGATGAGCCGACGCACGCTAACACGAAGCCAAAGGCAAAGAACGTAACTGCGTCAAGGGTGCCTCAGCGACGCCAGCGCCCAGCGCGGCCAGTCTACCTCTCTGGTATCGAGACGCTTTAACCATGACCTTCGATATCGCGTGCAATCTTGGAGTAAGCGCTAGTAAGTGTCGATCGTGAAGCATTACTTCTTTTCCCATCTCACAGACGGCGGCACCGCCCCGCTCCGTCCGTCACGAAAGAGAATGTGTGAAAGATATAAGGCGCGTTCGCGCCATGTCTAGCATCTCCCGAGTTAGCTTAGTCGGTAGCGCGTCGAGCGCTTGCCGTCGCAGCCGCAACGTCGTGGTTTCGATTCCCAGCGGGGTATCTTTTTCTTGGTTTTTTTTCTTTCTCACCTGTTGGCGTCCATTTTATCAACGTCATATCCGTGACGGATGTACTTGGTGGACCCCGGCATAAAACACTTTCGTGTTAAAAGAATCATTTAGAGCCGCATGTGCAGCGCGGAAAGCGCAACACAGTCGCAGCGAAAGCTGGAATAGCGGCATTTCCAGAGCACGTTGTAAACTTGGGACTAGTAATACAAGTACACTAGCAAGGGCCTACTACGCCATTATTCGTCATTCTACGGGAAAACAAGGTACCAGCTACACATCTGTGAGGCATTATGTGCATTTTGTTGATGTGACAGTTGATGAAGATGAAGAATTATGGCTAAGCCCTATGTAATGGGTTGGAAGCTTTAAACGACCAAGTGGTTATGTAATTCGCAATGTGTGACGTCCGGTCGTTATGTCACTCTCCCACCACACTATATAACATACGTTAACGTGAGAAAGAGAGAGAGAGAGGGAAATAACTTTACTGGGACACTGAGGAAATGGATCATGCGGGCCTTATAGGCTTCCTTGGCAACTGATAGACGTGCACTTGCGAGGTACCCCCTACGCTATAAATCACCATAATTTTTGTGAAGTAGGGAAGCAGCCACTATACCATTTTCGTCATTCTGCGGAGAACCGTGGTACCCGCTAAATAACTATAAGGCATTATGTACACTTTTTTGATGCTGTGCCTGATGACGATGAAAAACTATGGAAGAAAGAGACAATTGCGGGGTGCAGTTTTCTCTTCATTTCATATATCAAAACCACTTCCCCCCCCCCTTGTACAATTCGTATTGTGTGACGCCTGGTTACAGAATTCACGTTGTGTGACGCCTGGTTGTTTTACTCTTCTACCACGCTATATATTACATATGTTAATAGACACTTGTAGTTTAGCGGGCTTAGCGGAATAGCGGGATCAAAACGCGCAAGCGCAGTACGGTAAACGACCCGTAGTGTTTACCGCACGCCCGCTATTTTTCAGATTTAGCGTTACCGTGTTTGCGTGGTTAGCGTGGTGTACGTAAAACATGGCGGATGTTGTGGACGCCCGCTTCCAACTGAATTTAGCGTTTATGTGGACGGATCCATAACTTTCGTAGCAAACGAATGTGTAAAATGGCTTTGCTTGCCTGCAGGCAGCTTTGACGACCGAGTATTACGGATAACTTAGCGTAGTTTCTGAGATCGCTTCCCATTTGGAACGTCCCCAGGCGTAACTAGAATGTCGACGTAAACAAATCTGCAGCATAAATGTTTTAGCTTTTGGCGCGGGGTTCATATTTATTTAGCTTTATTGTCACTAAAAAAAGTAGTAATACTCCTGCGTGCGAGGTTGCAGGCGAGCATTCTCAGTTTTGTTCTCACTTTTTTCTAACGCATTCATCCTCCGCTAGGTGACGCCACCCTCCCAGCTTGGGCACGTAAACGCTATCCCGCTAAACTAAAACGCGCAGTCCGCCAGGAACGTTTGCGGTAGGTAACGCTAATCCCTTAACCCCCGCTATCACGCTAACCCCAAACTATAACTGTCTAATGTGGTTCCTTCCCGACATCAAGCCTGCAGAGTGTCTTTTTGCAAAGGAGTTTCAAGCACCGGCATGGCTCTGTGGTAGAATACTGGGTTACCACGCAGAGGGCCCAGCGAACCTCGTTCCATCCTGGATATTTTAGGGGCGAAGCTCCTCTTAGTCTAACCTTGTCACGCGTCCGGCGTAAGGCGTAAGGCGTAACCGGCAGTATCTCCCGAGCAGTATCTCCCATCACCGATCCTTTGCAAACTGCCCACTACTTCGTCTTTGCAAACGTCCCACTATGATCCATCACCGATCCATTACTTCACCGACCATAAAGCCGTTATAATGAAGGGGGAACGGAAGCCACCTTTGCAAACTGCCCACTACTTCGTCTTTGCAAACATCCCACTACGACCCATCACCGATCCACCACTTCAGCGACCATAAAGCCGTTATAATGAAGGGGGAGCGGAAGCCACGTCTAGCTACCACTTACGATTAATAAAATTTCTTGTATAAATATATGCAGTGTTTGTCACGTCTTTAATGATGTACTGGGCTATCGCTTTGATTACTGCTGGGCGAAACCACTGAAGATTTCACGGTGTAACCACGATTGCTTGAGGAGCTTCGCCCAAGCTCTTCAGACCGGCGGTGGCGGTGGCGGCGGACAACTACGGCGCCAAAAGTGGCCGTTGTAATGATCTCATCATAACAGCTTTCGCTGTAAAATTGGCCGCCATTCCATCTTGCAAACGTGAATGTCCAGCGAAGCCGTATCAAACACCATACAATTAGATGGGGTAGGGGGCGGGGTAAACCGTGGTAGGTTCCGTGACCATTTTCAGGAAGACGAGTTTGTTCCTTTTGTCCCGCATTGTGTTCACACTGTTGTTCTGGTTTCTTTAATTTCCGTGGTCTTTCTATGGCAGTCTTAATTGAATTGAACGAGTTGTTGACAGGTCTTACTTTTATATGAAAGCGGGAAACACGAGCGGGGGGGTAGGAAGGGCCGTTTGACGTCATTCGAAGTGCAAAGCAGCTACAACCTAATCTTTTCCGGGAACGCGTGGGAGGGTGTTACCATTGTTCATAGGCGCCTTATCACCAGCATGCGGTTTTGATGCTTGCTTTGTGCTTTTCTTCATTAAAAGGAATACTGAGCTCTATGCTGTATGCCTGAACGCGAAGAAAGACATGCCGTTCGGCTCCAATCGTTAAAGGGCCCCTGCACCATCCAGAGGTCGAAATTTAGTTGTGGCGTTGCAGTTGTGCACGGGTCTACAGCGAGCGCGTTCGTCGGCTCGTCTCTTCACCTCTGCGAAGCCCTTCCTCAGCGTCCGAAGTGAAAATGCAAGGAGCGCGCGTATCTGCTAGCAGATGACAACGGGAGCGCAAGCGTCTTTTGGTAGTTTAGGGGCCTCACGCTTTCTTTAGGGCGAAGCACCTTAAGGCCGAGCCTTGTCCGTCCCTTGACGTCGTTGTCCGTAGCTCTGGTTTGCATGGAGTCCCCTAAAAGGTTTAACCAACACAACATCAACCATAATTGTGATAGATAGATAGATAAGATAATAGATAGATGATAGATAGATAGATAGATAGATAGATAGATAGATAGATAGATAGATAGATAGATAGATAGATAGATAGATAGATAGATAGATAGACAGACGGACGGACGGACGGACGGACGGGACGGACGCGACGGACGGACGGACGGACGGACGGAAACGGACGGACGACGGACGGACGGACAGACAGACAGACAGACAGACAGACAGACAGACGACAGACAGACAGACAGACAGACAGACACAGGACGGAACGGACGGACGGACGGACGGACGGACAGACAGACAGACAGCGATGGGCTCCGGAGTGCCTCTTCCCAGTCGGCTTCGCTGGATAGAGGGCCGTTACGGAACACCATAAAACACTTAAAAGCACAAACCTTTTATACCAGTCGGCGATTTCAAAGTAGACATTATGGACCTTAGGACTTAGCTTTGTCGTCGACGCTCACTGTGCTTTCATGGTGGTTAGAAAACCGTTACTATAGTCGAAACATATGTGCGTACGTGAATAAAAAAAAAGGTTCACAATAGACGAAGAACAATTATAATTGTCACAGAACAATATAAAACACCTATAAGCACAAACCATTTATACTAGTCGGCGACTTCAACGTACACATTATGGACCTTAGGACCTAGATTCGCTCACTCGTCATCATTCACTTCGTGGAGGTGCCGTATATGACGTCTCGACTCTCTGTACAGTGCATTTCGTATGTCTGCAAACAAACAACTGCCAACAGGGGAACGTGCATACACATCGTATTTGCCAAGTTCAGGCTAGATCCGATCAAAGAACCATTGGTTCTACATTTCACTGACCACAAAGCAGTAATGATGAAGGCAAAACGGAATCCACAACATAACATGACACCGAGTTATGACCAACAAAGCACATTGTATACACACACGCGTTGTCACTCATTTACAAGCACGAGTGGGCAATGTCACGGGAGATTCACGGTTACCGAGCGATCCCCAGCGCTTCGCCCACTTATCATCATTCACTTCGTGGATATGAGTGGATATTTTTTTTTTCCCACGCGTCTTTCTGGCCACGGAGATGGAACCGTGGGGGGGGGGGGGGGGGGTAGAGTTATGCAGTTTCGCTGTAAAGCATTCAAGTATACACGTGCGGTGGCGCAACCGTATATTTTACGTGCACCCAAGGGACACGGGCAGACCACTCAAGCTTAACATATGCTGCGCCGCCATGCGGTTCGGATGCCGCACGCTCATCATAAGGGTCGCGCTGTCACCACAGTACGGGACGGGCCCCCTCGCCGTAGTAAGTGACCGTGGCAACACTGTGGTCAACGTCATTCAGTACTAGCCGCATGATCAGTTTTTTAGACGACACAATTCATTATTAATGATAATTTAGCCAGCAGTAGCTGGCATTAGCCATCACCTATGCTGCGCTATAACTTGTATAGTATGGTTACTTCTAGAGGCAGCTGTACAGCCACGGTTTTCTTCTTCAGTAATGCGACATTGCCATATAATGCCCAACGTAAGAACTCATGCATCCCTGTGGACAGCAGCGCGTTACCTTTCGGACGCTCTGTGTTTTTTGGGCGGGAAGTAGCCCTACAATGCTTACACAGAAAACAAAAAAAGACAAAACGAGAAGGGCGGGAAAAAAGTCACGCGGTCGCTAATGCATTTGTATAAAAAGACTGGAACGCGAAAGTCATCTCTTTCTTCTTGTTCTCAGTGGACCGTATTGATTCCCCGAAAGCATTCAGCACCCAACGTGGTTTTGCACTGCCTCCGTGATCATAAGCTTTGGAAGCCTTTTGCACCTCACGTGGTTTTGCACTGCCGCCGGGATCGGCCCACCTTTACAAGCCAGGACGTCATTATGTGACGTCACGTTATGGGACGTCATAATGACGTCAATATGACGTGAAAATAATGTCAAACTTAGGGGCACTCTGACATAATCATGACGTCACAGGGGACGTCATCACGTCATGATTTTTAACACTCGTGTTGACGCCGCTGACGGTCACTTTTCTTGTTCGATGAGGCATCTAAGGCATTACTCGTGGGGTCGCAACATTCACATCGGAATAGATTACGAGAGAATCTGTATTCGTGTTCGTATTCGCGTTTCTGCTCTGGTTCCTCTGATGTGAGCAACAGCAGACGGCGGTGTTGTTCTCGGACTCGTGGTCTTTGGCCGCATCCTCCATATTTGCGAGGTCCCGCCTGCGCGGTCGGCTGTCTGTACTCGCGTCGCTGCTATCGACGCCTCCCCGCTTGTTCCCCTTGCCTGAGCGTGCTGCGCCATCTCGCCATTTCCGGTTTCCCTCAGAGCAGTGGGAAGGCATCCTTCGCGGCGGCGCCCCCGTGGTCTGTCAGGCGTTCGTCCAGCGGGCCCGGGCTATCGCAGAGGTTGTCATAGGAGTCCTGGAATAGGGACCCTTCCAGTTTTCTTTGAATTTTATTAAAGGGGTACTGACACAAAAATTTTGGCCTCACGTTTTTTTGCTGCAATGTGTTGCTGGGGGCCTGTTAGTCATAACACGGCACATCGTTTGCTGCAGCGCGCGACAGATAATTAATTACAGGCTCCTCATTACCGACCAGTGTCAGTTTCGGTTTCAAAAACGACAAGCCTCCGGGTGCAACTATCACCACCTAGCGGCTGCAGCGCTCGATCACGTCAGCACACAGAAGTGTGACGCACTTCCGCGCTGTTCGCGTCCTCTCCTCGCATTCGCACGCTTGCCGCACGTGCTGCGCGATGTCGTCGCCATCATCGTCCTCGTTATCGTCGTCCTCCTCATCGTCGTCTGTTGGCGACGATTTCCTTGAGACACCAACAGCGCAGCGGCGAGCGCGTCAAAACAAAAATGGCGGCTACGACGTCATCACAACTTGTTGTACCGGCTACAACGGTTACGTAGGGGAAGTAGGGGGTCACCTCGGGTCACCTCCGAGGGTGTCAATGCAATAGGTGCGCCCTATAATGCTGGATCGCGCACGCAAACTTCAATATTCATATAAAATACCTTCCAAGCTTTATTCGCTGTCGATATTTCGCAGATGGTACACGCACGTACACGGAAATCGATCCAGCAGGATATCTCGGCCGCGAAATTTTGTGTCAGTACCCCTTTAAAGGAATGTTTTCATCATCATCGCAGTGCTGTACGTCATGCCACGGCCACGCCAACACACTCAATAAAGACATTATTGCTGGCTTGAGGATTTTATTTTGAGAGCAAGCGCGACCGAAAATTCTCAAACACTTTAGCCGAAGCCATAAACTCGAGTCACAAGAATAGCGGGCAAATAATATCCACAATCGACTCCACCGACATGTGACAGTCACCTAGAAGTGCACTCAAAGCTGTTTCTTCGGTATACTAAAAAGAAAAATACGAAAATAAGCAAACAATATTAAACCCTCTGTCATTAACAGGACTTCTCGCCACTCAGTAATGACCTCGATCTCAGTATTAATCTTACGTTATCTATGTATATGGCGCCGTACTGTTTACGGATGCGAAGAGTGAAGTCGTTGGAGTTTTACTTCCTCGCACCTCTGCGCCATCAACATGCGCCGTTTCTCTCTCTCTCTCTATTGCGCATGCGTCTACGTTGCGCAATCGTCGCCAAATTTATTGCTCGCAGCGGCGTATTACTATGTGACCGAAGCAGCAGCCCAAAGTAACGGCCGCCATGACGTCAGAAGCAGAAAGCGAAGCTCGTATCGTTGGCGTTATTGCGTGGAAATCAACCAGCTTTTAACGCTGTATGGGAAGTAAACCTCGATCGTAATCGAGAAATGATGGGTCGTTCCTGGGTCCTCGTTTGACTCCGGCTCCGGCTTTTGATCGCGTCGTTAAGCGCTTGTCGTATAGTCACCGACGTACGAAAGGGAGTAGGAAAATTTCTCTCGTAAAAGCGTGACGCTTAAGCTGTGATAATAACTGTGTAGGGATCTGTGTAGGGAAGCCGCAGTTCAGCTTGAGGCGCAATCTATTATAAACCACCAAGGGTGACAGCTGTGAACGAAACCCGAAAACTGCCACTAATAAAGGTGGTTGCGGCGTGACTAAGACATTCTGGAATGCGACAACGAAATGACTGTTTTTACAGGTTTGAACTCCCTCGCGGGGTTTAGGTTTTATTATTCTTGTCCAAATGAAAGGCAAGGCAGAAGATAGCTGATATTAGCTCGGAGGAAATGTCTACAGTGTGGTATATTGTCTCTTCTGTCATGCTATACGCATTTTCATACGCGAATTCTTTTTCGCTAGCTCTGTCCCACTGAAGGTAAGAACAAATAGAATCCAGTTCCCGTGCATGATCATGAAATTAACGTTTTCTACCTTGCTGTTCTATATGTGCCATACCGTTGGACCCTGGCAGACCGCTACGTTTTCAGACTTCGATATATGAATAAATAAATAAATAAATAATTAAATAAATAAATAAATAAATAAATAAATAAATAAATAAATTATAAGAAACGCCTTTCAAATCGCATCAGCAATACAATTCAGACCATTAAAGCTGAAACAGCTGTCTTCCCGAACTAACACATTGATGGTTGAGCAGGACTTCATGGTTTTCTTATCTCTAGCCTGGAAGAAACTGAAAACAGCAGCCAGTTGCACGTTGCGAGCGTTCATTTGATGTATCTGGATAAAAAGATCACAGAAACGACAGGTATCCCTATCGGTCTGCCGCATTGTTCTATAATTAAGCGCAAGCCACCGATCACTCTAATCTCATCGCCCGGTCAGCCACCAGATTGCGGACGCCAACACTCTCTGTGTATTCTGCGAGCAGCAAAGGGATGGGGCTAGGAAACCCTTTCCTCGGCCCGCAGTCGCTTCCTGCGGCCGTCTAAAGACGTTTCGGCTAACCACCGGAGAGCGGCCGTAATGGTGTTTGCCCCTTGATAAATGACCACGGTCCTCGCACTCGAGTCTTCCTGTGCAAAGTCGCGGAACTTCCTTCCCTGCAGACCGTTGATTGCCGCGGGCTCTCTGCATCAGCTCATGGCGTATGCCGAAACGTCTTTATCCGAAACTCTCCACTGATTAAGCACTCGCCTCGAGAGCCTGCTGCAACCTATGTTCTCTCTTCTATTCCGTTGCACGCAATTCAGCTTGCTGCGACGGTAGTTGTGGTTGAGCGCTGCCTTGGCGTCCAGCTGCACGGCTTCCTGAATACCCACAAGGGGAGAAATTTGGCCTTGTTGGTAAGACATTAGGAAAATTTTTGCAGCGCAAAATAACACAGGGACGAGAAGGGAGGACACAACACGTGCGCTAACTTTCAACAAAATGGTTTATTTCAACCGAAGCACGAATATATACAGCGGTGATGCTCAAACGCTACAGCCAGATGTCATGCGCAGAGAAGTGCTGATGTCATGCGCAGAGAAGTATTCTGAGTTTAACAGGAGACGTGCAGAGAAGTGAAATTTCTTATCATAGCCTTTTATAGAAGATATGCGCACGAACTACAAAATTAATGCATGTTCAAAAAATACAATTCTTTTTCTGACAGGGACAGGGACGGCGTGCTTACACAATCGCTACCCAACTGTGCGATTTCGGCGGCTTCTACTATTAGTCTCGTTAGTTCATCACAATTAGTCAATAACACCTTGGTGCTCACCTGCACTGGGGATTTGTGCGAAAGACTCAAACTTTCTAGTCTTAGTTCTAGATTTGCTAAAAGCAAAAAAGATTTTCTCGAAGTATTTTTTAGCGCCAAGACGCACAAACCGGAGGTTCCTTTCCGCGTAATTGTGTCTGAAAATGATACGTGGCAAAAGTCAGTGGCTCTGTTCATACAGGATAAGCTCAAGCTGTTGCAAATCGACGACCCTTTCTTAGTGAAGAATTCCAATGATGTGCTCAAAGCTATCAGCCCTCTTAGTAACGAAGGTCTGTATGCCTTCTCCATTGACATAAAGGATCTGTACTACTCCTTACCCCATGACCAACTGCTGACATGTATTAGTGACAGTATCAAAAGCTTTGGGTGGATTGACTTCAAGGATGCTTCAGGTGTGTCGGCAAGAGGCTTTTTAGAACTTTTATCATTTTATCTGAAGTCGACGTTCATCCTCTGGGACGATAAGCCTTTTATTCAAAAACAAGGAGTGTGTATTGGGTCTTGTAACGCTCCGCTTCTCAGTGACTTATCTTTAGCCCAGCTTGACAAAAAGCTACTTAGCTTGTCCTCTGACGTAGGTACGTGGCGAATCTTTAGGTACGTCGACGATTACCTGATCATTTTTAAACGCGACCGAGTTCCCTCTGAACCTCCAATTGCTAACGTACTGAACTTGTTCCGACAGTGCCTAGACCCTTTGTCATTAACGCATGAACTGCCTACTCATGATGGAAAGCTCCGCTTCCTTGATATCAAGTTCACGTTCCTTGATAACCAGACCTGCTGGCAGTATGATCCAAGGGGCAACAAGCAGTTCTTGCCGTTCAGCTCATCTCACACCAAACTCGTAAAAAGAAGCATCGTCAGACACTGCCTAGATAACGGCTATCAGCAAATCTTGTGAACACTGTGTAAAGGACAGTCTCTGGAAGCAATCCTCCCACCTCTCGGAAGCTGGCTATCCCGTGCACGTCCAGGTGTCAGTCGCCGAGGCCTTGATTAAGAAATACCGACACGCTAATCAAGGTCGTCGTTCCAACGCTGATGCCGCGCGAAACAAGATAGCTGTTGTGCCGTACATGCACAAAATCTCGCATAACATAGAACGGGTGGCGTCACGTGCTAATGTGCAGGTAGTTTTTTCCGCCCCGTTCAAGCCTAATTCTATTTGCAGACGGAGTAGTCCAGCACCGCAAAACGCCTCCGCTTGCAAGATAAGACATAGAACTCGGTTCGTGGACTGTAGAGAAGCGGTGGTGTATCAGATTCCCCTCTCTTGCGGAAAGCCGTACGTCGGACAGACGGGGCGCTGTCTGAATGACGGGTTACGGGAGCACTCCAACCTTGTAAAGAAGGGTAACGATGGCTGACTCGCGATGCATTGCAGAGCTTGTGGGTGTGCTCCGGTTTTTGAGAGCACCAAGGTGTTATTGACTAACCGTGATGAACTAACGAGACTAATAGTAGAAGCCGCCGAAATCGCAAAGTTGGGTAGCGATTGTGTAAGCACGCCGTCCCTGTCCCTGTCAGAAAAAGAATTGTATTTTTTGAACATGCATTAATTTTGTAGTTCGTGCGCATATCTTCTATAAAAGGCTATGATAATAAATTTCACTTCTCTGCACGTCTCCTGTTAAACTCAGAATACTTCTCTGCGCATGACATCAGTACTTCTCTGCGCATGACATCTGGCTGTAGCGTTTGAGCATCACCGCTGTATATATTCGTGCTTCGGTTGAAATAAACCATTTTGTTGAAAGTTAGCGCACGTGTTGTGTCCTCCCTTCTCGTCCCTGTGTTATTTTGCGCTGCAAAAATTTTCCTGAATACCGACAGGCTACTGACGTTGGGGTCCGGAAGTCTTCCTGGCACAAGCGTCTGAAATCCCAGATACGTGGGCAAAAGTGAAGTACTTTGAAGTAAACTCCTCTCGTGGCCCAAAGAGACCATTTGACCATTTGCATGGCCAAACATGCAAATTATCAAACCAGAGTGATCATTGAGGCCTCGATAATTGCCAAAGGTAACTGCGTCAGCAATCCCTCAGTTGTCTTGACCCCAAAAGAGCTGGCTTTTCTTGACAGCGTAAACAACGATCCACACCACTGATATGTTTTGCGGTGGCCTTTCTGCGCATTCATTCATTATGTATTTCTTCATGTCCGCCGAATGGTTTCTGCTTAACCTGTTCACGATAGTTACGCGATTTTTTGTGAGCGCTCACGTGACCTGGTATGATGACATATATACATGCGCGTTTTTTCAATAAGCGCTCAGTTGGAAGACAGCGCTCGTCTATATTCGCTTACTTGTCCCTTGTCCAATCTTGCGCTAATTGTGAAGATGAATTACCAACTAGCCCAATCTCAAACTTTGCACAAAGGAGTTGCGCCGATGACACACGGCACCGGACTAGTGCTTTAGGTGGTTCCTCTGAAGAACGCTGCAAAGTAATAATAATAATAATAATAATAATAATAATAATAATAATAATAATAATAATAATAATAATAATAATAATAACAACAACAACAACCACAACAACAACAACGATGGCGCTGCTTGTACAAGCAGCAAGTTACAAATACTAAAAATACCTGCGCTTGTATACCGCATTTAATGATACCAGAACATAGAAACGCTTTATTTTAAATGTTTGATGGCTTATAAAGCGCACACACGTATATTTTCTTTCTTTTCTTTCGTTTTTAGCAGCAACCTAGATTGGTCTGCTAACTATGAACAGTTGGTGTGTTGCTGTCCCCGTTCTTTGCCGTCCTTTCAACAGCGGAGCTATTTATGCCAGCCGTCGGTTGTGATCCAGCAACAGAAAAGTACCGAGCAATGGGAGGCCCAGCTCGCCAGCTCTGACCCGGCGGTACAGCTTGCGCTTCTGTGTCACGTCAGGCAGGCAGCAGTAGCCAGTGGAGCCCTGGACTTGGGGCCCCACCCATCGAGCTCATGACCCTTTATACTAAACCCTAATTAATTAAAGTTGCACTACTACTACTACTACTACTACCGTCATCATGAAATGGCACGCGCTATGTTCGTCCTCTTCTTCCTCTTCTTCATCTTCTGCTTCACTCCCAGAACACGTGTGCTGGTTTGTCCGGCGTGGGATGCAAAAACTATATTGGGTGAGAGAACGAGTGCACAGAGAGAGAGAGAGAGAGAGAAGAAAAAAGGGAAGGAGAGAAAGAAAGAGATCGATAGAAAGAGAGAGAAATTCTTGGCGAAAAAAAAATTTCTTGAAGAGGCGGGATTCAAACCAGCGTACCCACGATCCAAAGGCGAGCATCGTAACCATTCGGCTATCCAGGCACGCGAACGGAGCATAACATAGCCTTGTATACTAAAGTATAACAAGAAGTTGGGAAAGGGAAGTGAGGGCGAGGAGAGAGTAAAGCATAGCATAGAAAGAAAGATAAAGACAGAAAGAGAGAGAATCAAACAAAGACTGAAATTGATAGGCAATCGACAATCGATCAATAACTAATAAATTGCTGGAAATTGCTTGCAAATACCTCGAGATGCATGGTAAAGCATAGTATACGCCAATCGATAGCCAATCGATAATCGATCAATAACCAATACATCTCTGAAAATTACTTAGTATTGTTCAGGTAAGGCTGAAAATACATAGTACTAGGCAAATCGATAGCGAATCAATACCTTTCCAGAACTGACCTGGATACATGGCGCCGCCAAAGGCGCGCCAAGGCTTCCCGGCCCTGCATAACCTTCTGATCCACTGCATGACCTTCGGAAGGGCACAGGCGGCAGCGTGCACTTGGTCTACCGCCTTCTACTTCTCTATCCACACCGCACAGCTGTGTACTCGGAGCTAAAGCCTGTGACGTCCTGCGCCGGTACGGCGCCGCACTAACGAGAAAGAGCATAATAAACAAAAACAAGGAACGCCGTCCAGCTCCGCCGTTCCTTGAGGTTTGGCACCACTATAGCCCGAAACTTTATGAGTATTTTTAAATCTCAGCCTTCTTCTTCTCTGTTTTCTCTCTACAGAATACTCGAAAACTGCAAATGAGAACGCGCATACTTTCCATGTCATGGTTCACCTTTAACTCTGGAAGTCGATTAAATGTTTTGGACTAATATGCTTTCGTAGTGACGTTATTAACGGGAAAGCCTTAGATGCCTCACCAAACATAAAAATTGATAGTGACGAAACGATAGAACATCCGCTGTGTTTCTGTGAACGTTTTGTGATTATTGAACGAACGAAACGTTCCGCGCAATGCGCTGAACAAGTTAGACGACAGACCAGTTTCCGAAGAGAAGATCCTTGGATCGTGGCCCTACGCGTCGCAGGCCAGCAAAGCGACGCGAGCATTGCTACTGTTTTTAAAATCGACTGGCTTAAGCGACCGCTTGTAGGTGTGCAATGGGCAGGCGAATATGTACCCTGACAGTTTTTTCTTCCCTCTTCTTTCTTTCTTTTAATCCCTTTCCCCCAGTGTAGGGTAGCAAACTGGACGCGCGTCTGGTTGACTTCTCTGCCTTTCATTCCTTTCCTTGCTCCTCCTCCTTGACCGTCGGTGGCGTCAGAGTCCCGCGGCGTCGGCGTCAGCACGACGGATGCAAATGATCGTCATCACGTGATGACGTGACCGCACGACGTCATCATCACGTTGCATAATTTGTCAATATCATCGCAAAATTTGTCACATATCATCATGACGTCACTATGACGTCACATCACGAGACGTTACATGATGACATAATCGCATGATATCGTTGCTTGGTATAAAGTGGGCCGATCCCGGAGGCTGTGCAAAACCAGGTGAGGTGCAGAAAGCTTTCGCAGGTAGGCGAGGTAGAATTAATATATCGACTGAGAAGAAAAACAAAATAGCTTTCGCTTTTGAGTCGTCTTAGGCGAATCAAAATGGTACCCTGTGAGTTTTTTAAGGCGAATGACTTTTTTTTCACAAGTTCACCTCGTGTAATATCGTTCATTTCGTTCTATTCGGACTTGAGTTGAAGGCAGAAACATGGAGGCGTAAAGGCGCTCGCTCCCATCGAGGTTGGGTGTTTTATATGAACCTATTTTAAAAAAGTTCTTTTCTTTTCTTTTTTTTGTTGCACATTCCTTCACCGTCCGCGCGCACTGCCTCTGCTGTATGAACGGACTCTGGAGAGCCAAGTAGCAACCCTAAGTCAGGCCCGCCGAGCCGCTATAGCCAGTGGAGCCTTGGAAGAAGGGCCCCACCCGCAACCACTTTTTTTTTTTCTCTATAAATGTTGTTTCTCTCTGCTGTATTGCCCCATCGTCAACGCCGCTATATGCGATAGTTTTGTTTCTTTTCTCACTTGGCTTCGCATTCCCCGAAACCACCCGGCAATTGAGCCTGTTTGTTCAGTCGAGCTATCAGTACCCTCACTCTCTGGCCTAGCAAGCTTGCTTGCTTGCGCCAAGCACTTCTTTCTCTTTTCTTTTCCCAACTGGCAGTGCGGATTCTAGAAGCGATGGCGTGTCGTCTTTCGATCTTATTGACGTTATATTTCAAGCCATGCGGGGACGACAGTTGCGACCGTGAAACTGGTGCGGTGATCCGCGAAGTGCATGGTCCCGCTCTCCCGTCGATGTCGGCAGCAGAACTGCGGAATGGCGTGCTCGTGGGGGAGCGTTCCTAATATTCCCTCACTGAGAACAGTGTGCAAACAATTCCACTCTTCTAAGGCCGCGCAGACATTCGTCCGCACAGCGGAGCTGTGATCGCGAAAGCTGAAGATTTCGAAGTGTATCTGCGGTTCTAGTGTTAGCAGGCAATCGCACTTGTTCATGTCCATCACAGTCGTGCTTTTTAACAGCGAGGCTGCTTAGCAAATCGTTCCTTGTGAGTGGATCGGAGCAAACTATCATCATGTTAACGGGTATGTGCCACTGTGCGGCTACCTGAGAACGAGTACAGAAAGAGAGAGAGAAAGAAAGAGGGAAACAGAGTCGGAAAGAAAGATATAAAGAAACAGAAAAGTTCTTGCAGAAAAAGATATTCTTCACGAGGCGGGATTCGAACCCGCGTACCCTCGATGCAAAGGCGGGCGTCCTAACCACTCGGCTATCCAGGCACGCTAGCAGAGCATAGCATAGCCTGGTATAGTATAGTGTAGCAAGGGGGTGGGGAAGGGAAGTGAGCGTGAGGCGGAGAGATGTGACGGTGGGGAGGAGGGAAAGGAGGAGGGGAGAGAGTACAGCGTAGCACAGAAAGAATGGGAAAGAAATGGAGAGAAAGAAATGCAGAAAGAAGAAGACAGAGAAAACATCAACGAAAGAGAGAAAGAAGTAGAGAGAGAAAGAAAGATAGAAAGAAAGAGGAAGCAAGCATGACGTCGTCTAGCAACCAGACACAGAACCACCTTGGCCACGCCATGCGCCGTGCTAACCGCCCCGCGGACAATTTCACAAGGAGGCTGCCATTTTTAAAAGCTCGCCACCGCCGCAGCGCCGTCTAGCGTCTGCGATGTTTCGCCGCCCTTCCGGTGTGTGGGGTTCCGCGGCGGTGTATAAGGTATCGCTGTTCTTCGCGGTACACGGGCAAAACAGAGCAACGCTTCGCGAGTGTAAAGGTGCTGGTAAATAATCGCTAAGCTGTCAGCTTCAAAATGGCTGAAACAGCAAGCAGCGGCGGCCCACGCGACGTACCCGC
Organism: Rhipicephalus sanguineus; assembly: GCF_013339695.2. Classification (NCBI taxonomy): domain Eukaryota; kingdom Metazoa; phylum Arthropoda; class Arachnida; order Ixodida; family Ixodidae; genus Rhipicephalus; species Rhipicephalus sanguineus. The sequence continues at coordinate 46,889,935 of NC_051186.1, read as the reverse complement.
AGCAGTGCCGACGATGAGTAGAATGCCAATGCAGTTCTTAAGCAGCATCTGTAAACTGGCAATTGCTTTGTATGTTTTGTTATAGCTGACCTCGGTGTGGTTCTTGGAATATGCGCTATAAGAGAGCGTTAAATTTAGGACAACTCTCGAAGTAATCGGAGAAACGTAAATGGAGACGAGCGAACATGTAGGCCATTGTCCGGCTGCGCGCTAGGTGCGCGCATTAATGTTTAAGATGACTCTCGGGTTTCCGAGCGGTGATTATGCAAGTTAAAAGTAACTATAATCCCTAACAGACCATTTGGTTCCGCTTAGCACGTCGCAATACAATGTTCATGGAACGACAGGAGCACAAACACCGATGCCTGTGTTCATTCGTGTCGCCGTCGTAGTTAAAAGCTTGTGGCCTCTGATCGTTGCACAAGATAGGAAACAATGTACGACGGGTGAGCTCAAAATTCGGCGTAGAAACAAAACGATGATAAAATGAAAATAAGCCTGTTGCACATCTGGAAGCATGACATGGCGTAAGTTCGCTTCGGCGCGAGCCGCCGCCACTAGCGATAGGCCGAAAAGGGCGCCCGCTTTTGGTAACATTATTGTCAATTTGTTTTCTGGCGAGTATGTGAGAAGCATTACGACAAGCGCACGTGTCCAAGTAACGACCTGGCTTTAACGAACCTGGGCCGATTATTCACGATACCCAGGTTGTCGCGCGAAAAAAAAAAAAGGGTGCGGTTGTCATAACGCTACCTTAGTTATCGTCACAAATTTGTCAAGTCGGGAAAGAACATGCTCTCGACGAAACGTTCGAGACGCGTACCTGCGCCAAAGCACACATGTCATGCAGGCCTTTCTGTCATGTAGATTGGAAAGTGCTAATTCGATAACCTCGAAATTGCACGCACAAAGATGGAACATTTTCTAGCCGCAGGCATTGTAAATCATGTGCTGTAGCATAGAAATCAGAGAGGTTGATGTATGAGAGAACAACTCTTGGCCAAACATTTTGTGTATTAATCGTCAGCCTTGACATTGGTTCTCTTTGGTGCAGATGATAAAGTGTACCAGCACCCAAGCACAATCACAAGCTGGTTTGATGACTTGAAAATGTGGCCATAAGTGAAGACACCATACCATTTGCGGGAGAAGGCGTGCGACCTGAGAGAAGCGAAGTCATTTAAAAGCATTGTGCACTTCGCATGCCTTGGCTGCCAGTCCTTCAGGCTTCCGTTGCTGTTGCCGCAGCCAAACACAGCGCAATGGTAGCTGGGTAACCTGTCCTCGTCCATCATTTCGATTTGCGGCAGCACAATTGCTTCAGCGCGTTCGAAAAATGGAAACACGCTGACCTCTCACGCACCACGCAGTGCAAAACTCAGGAATCCGCACACACCAGCGGCAGCGGTCAGCCGAGGTGGAGAGAGAGAAAGCGGTGAAAATATACCGGTTCGAGGCTACGCTCCTCCTCTCCGTGAAAACGGTCTATAGCGCATAGCCTGGCTGTGTACTCCCGAAGGGGAAGCCGTGCATCTCGAAGCTAGACATGTCGGTCGACAAGGAGTACGAGTGGCGACGGGTCCGTACTCCCCGTGCTTCGCTGTGCCAAGCCTTGCGCGACTTAGTGCAAACTGCCTGCAATGTTTGTTTTTTTTATTTCGTAATATAGTATATGCTCGTACTTACTGAAAAATGAAGCGGTAATGGTGCTGGAGTACTTCTTGCTAGTAATTTCAAATGTATCTTGGTGTACCAATCAGGGCGCTCATGGTGGAAACTAGCATCCCATGTTTTCTTCTTACTTACGTTCTTATATCATATGTATTCTATACAACTCTTAACTGGAATCGATACCTCCTTTTTATGCGAGTTTCAGGGTTTTCGGACACAGCCAGAAATCTCTAGTTCCCCCTCACAAGAAGCGTACCGGAAGTCGCCGAGCAAGGAACAGAATGTCGCTAGAAGCCAGCGCCAAAAAAAGAAAGTAGATGAGTCACGAGACAGAGACTGGTACAAAATACTGTCGCGAGAAAAACTGCCCAGATTGCGCACGTAAAAATATGAGCCAACGACATTGTATCGCCCAAGACGTTATCATCACTGACATTTGCTTTGGAGATTGAATTCTGGCCGGCCTCGACCGTGGCGAGGTCACTTCCACGTGACTGTGGGTGTCCGGAAGAATTCAATACGTTCGGACACCGTATTTCCGGTCTGAGGAAGCCAACTTCCTGGCACAATGAGAGGAATTATGAAAACTGCAAGCGGGAGTGAGCTTACGCTGCCTCGCCGCGTCAGACACCAGATTCGAATGGGTCTGAAAGAAACTCCGCGCTGCCACAGCAGAGATCGCAGTCTATTGTGCTGACTTCATTGCTCACGTTCTGAGTCTCTTGTTCACGGGTCACAATTCCTCTTGCATTATCATTCTCTGTCGCCAATGGTTTAGAATTATAGCATTCCTGTATATGCAGCAACGTCACGTTTCTTCAAAAAAAAAAAAAAGAAAAAGAAAAGAAAAGTACGCGAGTTATTATATCCCACCTTTTGTAATAAACGTCGCATGACGTTTTTAAGCCGCTGTCAACGAGAAGGATCCGTGTCTAGTACTATATATTGTGGTCTTATGTTTTTGCTGAGTGTATCGTACTGTTAGACGTTTATATTTACGAAGGTAGAAATGCAGTCATCATTCGCCCTTGTAGTATCACCATTGCAAATGCCCTCCGAATTATTTTACATATTTTATTTTCAAGCTTACCAAATCGCCCATTCTAGTATGCTTTGAATAGTAAATGTGACAGCGGTTATGGAGGAATGTTCGGCCCGTATTGACAAACGAAACTTATCCTTAAGTTATGACTTAAGTATCCTATCGGCGTTTAACGCGTTTCACAGAGCAATCTTGTACTTAAGGTAAACTTAAATCGGCACTTAACTACCGGAAAGTAAAGTATAGCTACTGGCTACCTTAAGGGCGACTTTCGCTGTTTTCTGATCAAACAAAATGGCCGACTACTGGGGCAGTCTTGTCGATTTCGCGGATTTTGCTGACCGTGGGGAAGGAATCACACAGGATGAAGCATATCGTTAGGCGACGCCGTTACGCCCAGTTCTCAGGGATCGGCAGAATCCCATAAAGGCGCATAACGACGCGGAATTCCTGTCGCGGTACCGCTTTTCCAAGCGAGTGGTGCTGCGCCTGTTGGAAATGCTGCCGCTGAGCCCAAACGACAACGAACGCGGCCACCCCGTTCCGCCACTGATGACATGCGTGACATGCGTGAAATATATTTGAAAGGTGAGCTTCTTTCGCCTGCTTCAATAAACAGTTTTATTCAGGCGTCCTCAGCAGCTCGGCAGACGCAGGCTTTCATTAGAAATGTCTGGCAGCGCGCGTCCTCAGAGCTGCTGAAGACGCTCAACCTCATCTATTGGCAGCCTGCGTCTGCGATACAGCTGTGGACGCCCGAATAAACAATGTAACTGGTGTAACGGAGCAAGTGAAAGACGCTCACCTGTGAAATTTTCTTTAATATTTTATTGTGATAGCAATTATATGGACAGTCTCGGCTGGTTTTTGCCGTCGCCGTCGCCGCCGTCATGCACCGTATACGTATAAGTATTTGTATATATATAAAAGTCCCAAAGAAAAATAATTCAGAAAAATGCTGCCGAAGCGCGGAATCGAACCAGCGACCTCTCGCTCCGCAGCGCGTGGCGCTAACTACTACGCCACAAAACTCAGCTCCTTCAGGTAGCTAACATTGAGCGTTATATACACACCCTTTACCGCTGGCAGTACTTCGACACGGCAGGCGCTTATAAGCGTTTTCATTGCCAGCGAGATGGTGCGAGGAGCGCAACGGGCGCATTTAAAAGTCGTCGGCCAGCTCGCTCGCTTCTAATATTTGGGCAGGGAGACCCTTACCCTTCCGCTGTCTGCTCGCGCGGTTATCTCGTGGTGATGGGGAGGAGGGATCTTTCGAGCTTTCACCGTGATGTCCGCGCTGATGTTACGGAGCGTACGAAAGTCACTAGAGCTCAAGGGACGCCGCTAAACGAACAAACAGAAGACGAGCGCGAACTACCAAGTGTCACAGCTCGACACTTGAAGCACGCTAGTTTCCTTCACTGCTTGGGCCCCATTTGCAACAGGAGCGCTGTTCAAACTGAGAGTATCCATTGGCGAGCCTCACTTCGTATAGCATTACACTTTATTGCTATCGCATTCATTGCTTCGCCCTTGCGGCGAATCTGTGACTTTTGTTGGTTCCTTTCATATGGTAACACTCCTCTTATTCAGAAAAAAGAAAAGAAAAGGTGCTCTGAAAATAAAAGAAGTTAGAGAGGATACACCAAACGCTGAAAAGCAGAATGCGAGGAGCGCAATGCACGTATGGTGACGAAATAACAGCTCTCGATATTTAACCACCGCAACAAACCTATACGCACTTGTATATTTAACGGCGAGGTATGACGGGCACTTTATAGTGACGGCCGCTGAGCGGCGGCTGCTTGTTGTGGCCAGCCGAAGGCTGAAAAACCGACAAAAGCGAGAAATGTTTATTTAGCCTCTTACGAAATGTAACCTTGACACAGTCAAGGACATTTACGGCCATTGTTCCGCGAAAGCTACAGTCATATATTTGCGCTTTATATAATGAAACAAGTATAAATCGCTGCGCTTTATATAATGAAACAAGAATATAATAAATATATTCAAATCCGGAAAAAAGCAGTCCTTATTGAACTACAGACCCATCTCTATCACATCCCATTCTTGTAAAATACTCGAACACATAATCTTCAAGCAAATCATAACATTTTTAGATTGCAATAATGTTTTATCTGATGCCCAGCATGGTTTTCGCCGCGGGTTTAGTACCATAACCCAGCTCAGTGAATTCACCCATGATATCCTCCAGGCCCTTGATGCTGGTGATCAAATTGACGCAATATTCATAGACTTTTCCAAAGCTTTCGACACTGTTTCACATTACAAACTGCTAAAAAAGCTCACTGTTATTCTTAAAAACGAAGCATTAGTAAACTGGATTTCTCCTTTCCTATCCAATAGGTCTCAGTACGTACTCTTCAAGTCTTCTCATTCCTCCACTTGTACTGTAACGTCTGGCGTCCCACAAGGTTCAATATTAGGCCCACTCCTATTTCTGATTTTCATTAACGATCTGCCAAGTAATATTCCTGTTAAAATCCGCATGTATGCTGATGACTGCGTTTTGTATCATACGATTAAAACTGCTCATGATCAGATCATCCTTAACGATTCATTTGCATCATTTCAATCATGGTGTGACACTTGGCAAATGCAAATCAACTTTCGAAAAACTGTATCCATGTCATTTGCCAAGCGTTCTTCCCCCCCTCCATTTACCTATTCCTTTAATGGTTGCCCTCTCGGAAATGTTTCGCAATACAAATATCTAGGTCTCCTTTTCACTCAGGATTTATCTTGGTCTCATCACATCGAACTCATGTGCAACCGTGCGCTTAGAAAGTTAGGCTACCTGCAACGCACATTACGTTCAGCACCTCTCAGCATAAGACTTCTCACTTATAAAACACTGGTTCGTCCGATATTGGAATATGGCTCTGTTGTGTGGAACCCACACAAGATGTCGGATATCAACAAAATAGAATCTGTTCAGAAGAAAGCAGTACGCTTCATTTATCGTCGCTTTGACAGGTATTTTTCACCTAGTTCCCATCTTCCTATCTTACAGCTTACCAGTCTCTCTTCCCGTCGTCACGTTGAATGTTTGAAGTTTCTTTATACCTTAATTAATTCTCCACGGTTTCCCCTACTCAGCAAATACATCGCACCTGCTAGACCAACAACCACCCGAAATTACCATGAGTTGAACATGACTACTTTTATCCATCGTACGGTGGCTTTTAAATATAGTTTTTTTGTTCATTCTATTCAATTGTGGAATGCGCTGCCCGGTTACGTTCGATCTTTATCACTCGATGACTTCTTATTGTATATTACTAACCATTGATGTTCAGCGCACTTGTTATGCTCTGCTATGTATATATGTATGTATTATGCTCTTCTATGTATGTATGCATTTGCCCACTCCTGCGATAGCCCTGCGGGGCTGCAGTATGTTGAAATAAATAAATAAATAAATAAATAAATATTTTTATAGCCTCGTTCCCAGGAGCCCTACTTATCCAGAAAAGTGGTACAGTTGAAACCCGCAATAACGAAATCGGCGGGGAAAGCACAAAATTTCGCTCTTGCGGGAATTTTGTTGGCGGGAGAATGCGGCAGAAAAGACATGGAATTTACAAAAAACACATTTTATTTCCAAAAGTCAGTAAGTTTGCTTTGGCGGGCCTTATCATGCAGCAATTTCATGCCTCTCGTTCGGGAATATCGTTTGCCACGGCGCAAAGGTTGCCCCATGCACTTGTCAGTGACGGCGGCACTGCGCTGTCACCGGTACCGTCATCAAGTGCGCCTACAGGCGAACCTTCTTCCGGCTCCGCTGGATCAGCGCGGAATCGTGGACAGCGAGGTGCACGCAACGCCGAATTCTTCGGCGATGTCCATTTCTTTCCTGCCCTTTTCCACCTCACTGATGATTGCAGCCTTATCTTCCAGCGTGATGAACTTCCGCTTTTTCGTTGGAGGCGGCATCTTCGCAGGCAGCGAAATCGGACGAAGCAATCGCAACACACAGTTCACGTTGCACCAAGCGACCAGGCAAACGCTCCACAAATGGCTCCACACTAGAGCACTGCACGGGCCGGATTTTACGGCCCGGGCCCGGCCCGGGCCCGCTTTATGAAGCCTAGCCCGGGCCCGTGGTTCCAAGCGCGGGCCCGGCCCGGGCCCGGGCGTACATGACCGAACCCAGCCCCAGCCCGGCCCAGGCCCGGGCGTTCATTACTAATCTAATCCAGGGCGCGCTTATTCATGACCAGGCCTGACCCGGGCCCGCTAGAGGATATTAGTTGTTGATGATGATTATTAATGATGCCGTGCGCTTTGTAGCGGGCGATCGGACGGAAAATCCGTTGTGTACATTCATCGAAATATTGCTTTGTCCGCGGTGGAAGCTCAGCGGTTAAGCTGTTTCGCTGTTAAGTCCTAGGACGCGGGTGCGATTCCCGCGGCCACGGCGGCCGCAATTTGATGGGGGCGAAATGCAACAACACACGTGTATATGCTTATCTTTAGGTGCACGTTAGAGAAATCGAGGTGGTCGAAATCGATCCGGTGCAACTACGGCGTGCCTCGTAATCATATCGTGGTTTTGGCACGTAATACCAAGGAATATACATGAAATGTACCGTATGTGTGAACCTCGAATAAAAGACCGAAATCCTTATTCCTCCCATGGGAACAACCGTGATCTGGCCCAGTGTTAGTGCTGTTTATATATATATATATATATATATATATATATATATATATATATATATATCTTTTTCCGCACAGCTAGCCACAGATTGGAACGGCCTGCCCCACGAAATCGCCGCCCTAACCAGCGCACCCACATTCATACAAAAAATATCCGATCATTTTGCAGAATAAAACTACTGGATGTCATTTTCATCATTCGGGCTGCTTGTATACATTGCAGAATCATGTACCCATATTACTCATACCGTGTTTAATAATGCTTATACACATGTTATTCTAATTATTGTATAATGAACATATGTAAACCCACCCCTTATGTAATGCCCATGTTGGGCTTTTAAGGTAATAAAATGAAATGAAATGAAATGAAATATATATATACGTGATCTGGCGTGTTTATAAGGCAACCCACCACGATGTACTTGTTACTTTGACAAAGTATGGTCCAGCGGACGAAACGTTAGTCAAAATATACAGTGCCAATCTATATCTATACTGGTCAAAAGAAATAGCACTTCAACTGTTTTTCTATTTTTATTGCTAAGCTTTACTAAGAGCCAGCTCTTTGCACGTGTCACTTCATCTTGGCACAGTATACCTTAGACCATGCAATGCATAACGTTCGCGTGTGCTCAAAGGCCCGACTTACGCTTTTTAATGAGCGGGTCCGAGTCCGGCCCGGCCCGCAGCCTCAAGCCTGGGCCCGGCCCGGGCCCGCACGTTCAAGCGCGAGCCCAGCCCGGGCCCGCCGGAAAACGCTTCAGACGGCCCGGCCCGGGCCCGGGCTTTCGGGCCGGCCCGGGCCCGTGCAGTGCTCTACTCCACACACGCGACCATGTGCGCACAAAGCCGACAAAGTCAAGCACAGAGCCAAGCCAACGAACGAAACTCCATGAGGAATGTGGATTTGGCTACGTAGTCCGCGATAACAAGTAGGTGTTTCGGCAAGCCATAATCATCATCATCATCATTGTCGCCAGCTTTTGTGTTTTTTTTTTGTAAACGGTGATGGCGGCTGCTTCTCAAGTGCGCTGTAGCGATAGCTTTGCACAATTTAAGGGTAGCATGAATGCATTTTAGCAGTTTTCGAATGCCCTGAGAGTATCATTTGCAGTGTGCTATATGTACGCAAGGCGGTCCACCTGCTGAAAACCTGGACACTGTCGATAGAGCCGATCATTTAAGCGGAGAACTAGCTTAACTCACCCTGAAAAACCTCCGTGCCTTGTCTGGTCACAGAATAGAGGTCGGCTACATGTCCGAATAGCTTTACTTTTAACCAACGCAATAAAACCTACTGAAGAAACAGAAATGAACTTTCCATTTTATCCTTTAAACAAACCACCACGAGTTTTAAAAAATTCTTGAAATGGGGCCGTTTAAAATGGTGCCCGCTACGAATTCATCATCAAGCAAGGGACGGGTTCCACCAAAACAAGCACTGATGGCCGTAGCAATGAGTGAATGAAGGCATGAAAAACCTATGCATAATATCTTTTGCAGCAGGAGGGGGGAAATTTGAAGGACACTTTGTAAGTTCAGGCCCGTATTCACAAACGAAACTTATCCTTAGCTTATGACTTAAGTAACCGATTGGCGCTTAACGAGTTTGACAAAGTAATCTCGTACTTAAATCGACACTTAAGTAATGGAAATTAAAGTACAGCTACTGGCTACCTTAATAAGGGCGGCTTTCGCTGTTTTCTCGTCAAACAAAATGGCCGACTACTGCGGCCGTCTCACTGACTTCCACATTTTGCTGGCCGTGTGAAAAAATTACACAGGATGAAGCATATCGTTACGCGCCGCCGTTACGCCCAGTACTCAGGGATCGGCAGGATCCCATAGAGGCGTATATCGACGCGGAATTCCTGTCGCGGTACCGCTTTTTCAAGCGAGTGGTGCTACGCCTTGTTGGAAATGCTGCCGCTAGGCCCAAATGACAACGAACGCGTTCACCCCGTTCCGCCACTAGCAGCACGCCGATGGCACGCGTGAAATATATTTGAGAGGCGAGGTTCTTTCGCTTGCATCGTTGAACAGTTTTAGTCGCGTGTCCGCAGCAGCTCGGAAGACGCAGGCTTTCATTAGAAATGGCTGGCAGCGAACGCCCGTAGAGCCGCTGCGGGAGCCCAACCACATCTATTGGCAGCCTGCGTCTTCAAAACAGCCGTGGACGCCCGAATAAACTCTATAACGGAGCAAGTGAAAGATGCTCACTTGATAATATTTTTTTTTATTATTGCTGGTTCCTTTCACATAGTAAAACTTCCCTTATTAAGAAAAAAGAGAACGCACACGGGTGCTCTAAAAAGAAATGAAATTAGAGAAAAGTGAGGAAAAGAATCCAAGGAGCTAAATGCACGTAATGTGACGAAAGAACCGCTCGTATTGCACGTGATATCTCAACACACTAACAATAACAAACACACTTGTAGACGACGAAGTAACCGCGAATTGTGACGGCCACTGAGCGGCGGCTGCATAGAGTTTCATATAGATACACTAGAGGGAACTCTGGCGCAAGTGTCCATGGGAGCCAAGGAAGATGGGAGCTGCAACGCATGGCGCTTCGGCCAGCATGGGAATGATGGGTAGTACATGGATTTGTCTAAACTTCGTTCTTTCGGCTCCGTTTGGCTCCGCGTCGCCTGCATCCGCTTTGTCGCAAAACGAAGTTCAGCAAAAGTCAGCAGTTCCACTTCACCGCTTTAATTTTTTTAGGCTCGGCTCACCAAATTCAAATCTGGTCACGAAGTTAACAACGATCCATTCTTTTATCCGAAAGAAAACCAAAACACAGCAATAAACAAAGCCATAAGTGCGTTTGAGGCCCGCAAGTACGAAGACTAGGCAAATCCGTGTACTACCCATCATTCACCGATCGCAGCGCCAGAGTCCCCTCAAGGGGGCGATCGGAGATCTCTGTTCTGCGCCGTTCGTTCGCGTTCGTTCTGATGGTCGCACGCGATTGGCTGAAGCCGGACAACTCACGCCACTCTAAGGGGCGTGGCCATTTCTTTTTTTTCCTTGATGTTTTCTTTTTTGGTGACGTCATGCCGCGTCATAACGAGCATGTCGTCTGCTAAAAGTGAACGGAGAGCGAGCCCGTTCGCTCGCGTTCTCTCGAGCGAACAATGGCGTCGCACGGCATGTATTTCGAGTGATGCGGCGGTTGCGGCTGCCGCAACAGCTGATTTTAAGAAAATGGCGCTTGCAACGGTGCTTCCTTGCTACGTTGGCGTTTCTCGAAGCAGATGCAGAATGGTAGGAGGTGCGAAATGCGTTTGAAGAGATGAGTGTGAATTCCGGCGTCGCTTTCGTTTCTCGAAACGTACGGTACGTTGGTTGTGCGACGAACTCGACCCCGTCATCGGGTGCCAACGAGCCAGTGGGATTTCAACAGAGCGGGAGGTGTTGTTGCGCTGAGATTTTTTGCCAGCGGATGCTTCCAGCGAGCTGTCGGCAGCGAGGAATTCATCGGCCTGTCGCAGTCGTCCGTCAGGAACACGCCATTACTGTCGTTCGCGGGCAAAAACGGTGGGTGGCCTTTTCCGGAGACCACAGACGCGAAGAGCTAACAAAGGCGGCGTTCGCGCGGCTCGGGCGGATTCCCGTTGTGGTCGGGTGCGTGGATGGTACGCTCATCGCAATCCAGAAGCCCCATGGCCTGAGCTCCGCGGACACGACGCATTACATGTCGGGGAAGGGACTCTACGCATTCAACATCATGATCGTGAGTATTATTCATGCATTATATGCGTAGCTAATTGTTTCATTTATATTGCTTAAACTTTCCGCTTTACTGAGGCTGTTGCGACTGAGTATAGTGGGAGCGGTATTTTCGATCTATCCAGAACGGGAAATTGGATCGTTTCAGGCACTTCGCTTAGGATAAGCGATGAAATCATGTGACGCGGAGTACACTTTGGTTCAGCGGCCTGCACAGTGCATAATATTACCGTTGCTCGTTCGCCATGTGTACCCGAAGCTTGATTCTCGATTTGTATTTGTTGAGATTAGCGCTCCCAGAATTGCCGTAGTATGCCCTTATTGTTCATTGTCGTGATGGACGTACATGGATCATTACATAGATGGATGAATAAACTTTACTTCGGTCCCTCGGACGCGCCCGAGCATGTACATACATTAAATACGCATTGTTTCATAACCATTTTTTCAGTCGAAGTTTTTCGTGTTGTAGATATTTGTGATACATTGCCTTAAACATACAGCAGTAATTTGGTTAAAGGCTTTGTGGCTGGAAGATGGGTTGTTCCAAACAGTAAACATGCAGACTACCCTTTGACACTGCATTGTCTTCGTGTTAGAACTTATGGTACAAGTCCTACACCTGTCGATGATTTGTTCATAACTATGTTTCAATAGTCAGTAACAGTGCAGACAGATGTAGTTACATTAACATAATACGCAACATTGTACCCAAGGTCATTTATGGGTACAATTTTGACTGAATTGAATTCTGCAGACATGTGATGCCGACCTCTGGATGTCAGTCCATGTTTCCTGGGGTCATGTCATGACTCGTGGGTATGGCGGGGGAGCCCTCTCCGTCAGCACCTGGAAGCAAAACTTCGGCTTGCTTGGCAAGTGCTGTCAATGCTTGCCACATTCAAGACGTTATCACTACAGCTGTCATGCCGCCCTCGTGCAGGAGACTCCAGCTATGCATTAGAACCGTGACTCCTGACACCAGTGCCCGGACGCCCAGCTCGTGGCACCCCTGATAACCACTACAACAAGGCCCACACTGCCATGCGCAATGTTGTGGAGTGGTGCAACGCTGTAAGCTTGTGCAGAGCTGCACAAGCATCATTGCTGCTTGTGCAGCTCTGCACGACATTGCGTTGGCGGCACATAAGCCTGTTCTCGAAGGGGACGATGACGACACAGACGATGCTGAGCTGCTGCCAGCAGCAGCTGAGCTACCACCACCACCACCACAACGGGAGCCAGCAGCAGCGCAACCGTGTAGTGAACCCGTTTCGAGAACCACCGGGCCTGCATGCTTGAGCATCTGCGCAGAGTACACCGCCGCCTGCAACGACCTCGGCAGCATTGTGTGGTGCGTGTTTGTCTTTGTCCATTGTGTTTGTCACTGGCATAAACAAAAGGCTGTTTTTTTTTACTACACTTCAAATGTTTGCTGCACATATCAACGAAACAGTGTTCTCCTATCAATGAATAACCCCCTTGAATAGGTTGGCAAAAATGTGAAGCTCACCCCGACTCACTCGTGAAATATATTTTGCTCTTGGGGCTCACTCAGACTCACCAAAATTTTTCCTCAAGCGGATTCACTCGGACTCAGGTCACCTAAAATGTTTTCACCCGGAATCGAACTCACCAATGTATTACTCACCCGGACTCACAGCTCGATCTGGAATCTGAGTGAGTCGGCTCATGAGTTTGCCGACCTATGCCCCCTTGTCACACACACGCCATGCTGATGTGAAATACTTCGACCAGGTTGTACAATATGGCGCTTCACACTAAGCACACGTGAGAGCCGCAACGAGTGTGTATGAATGGCACATGGTGCCATTCACAGCCCAAAGTGGTAACCTGAAAAGGCTGTTTGAATCAGGACAGCAACATGCGGTAGCTTTAGTGCAACAAGAAGGTGCCTGTAAATGATTTGCAACATGGGTGGTGTCAGAATTGAAATTTTATTACAAGTATCACGAGCAATGCACATAAAAAGCAAAATAAATAAATATCCCTTAAATTTAATGCCAAGGAAAAGACTATAAAAGTAGCTTCCTTTTATAATATACAAATGGAGTACTACAAAGTGCCTGCTGCTCCTCTGCAGCAACACACGCGTCTCGCAGCACGAAAGTCATTGTATTACATGAAAACAAGGCACAGTCGAACCGGTATTAATCGAACTTGCTAAAAAAAAAAGCAATTTGTTGGTTGCTGATTGTCTTCCTGTATTATTGATTTCTGTTTGTACCCAATCCTATTGTCTAAACACTTCTAAGCAACAGAACACGTATTCGTCAACTATTTTTGGTCTTGCCATATTTCAAAATTGTTGTGCAGCCTAGACCATTCACAAACGCATTTCTTTTTTTCTAGGATGTGTAAAAATCGATAGAAAACGAACAGTGTGCCACAATATTCTACACGTATACACTATAAACATAAAGATACACTACAGTGCACATGTGCATATACTACAAAGTTGCTGAATGCAGACTGCTGAATTTCTGAATGCATGTACAATGAAACGCACATCAGTGCTTCTGATATGCAGAAAATTAACTGAGAAAAATTTGCAGGGCACCATTGAAGAAGCAAAGCGTTCATAGCTCGTGATGTGAACAAAATAAATGTACATGTATGTACAACTAGTCTTTTACAAATCGCTGGCAGGTGGCTTCCTCTGCAATGAGGGCCCGGGCGAGTGGTACCAACGCCTTGCAATTCGTGGACCACGTCACTGAGAGTTGAGCCTGGCGCAGCTTTCCAATGATGCCTGGCCCTGCCGCCTGGTGTTTGCGGCTATAAATCCAGCGCCTCGGCCTGCCGGTTGCCCCCATCTCGCAGCTGCGGCATGAGCTGGAAACCAAGAAATGTGTTCCATTATCATCTATAAATTTCCTGCTACCGACTCTTCGCTGGAAGCTTCTGTTCGTGAAGAGTTTCAGTGTGTGGCAACAATTCCTCTGTGTTTGAAAATCCACTGACCCAATGCCCATCCATGAATGGTGCTTGGTTCACCGCACAACCAACGCACTTCGTTTGGACAGACCAAAGCGGTGCCGGAATCATTTTCGCTCATCATCAAAGCATCTCACACCTCTAACACCTCTGCATGAGAAGCAACCAAACAGCCTTTTCAGGGCTACACAATCGTTTGCCGGCTTTACGCGATGACTGACACAATCTCCTTCCGAAACCCTAGCTGCTGCAGTATGCAAAACATACAGCAAGCAGGGGTAAAACAGGTGCAACATGTGCATTTGTTTATGATGGCTATGTGAAAAAGTTATATAACGAGCTTGCTTTTTGACAGATATTTAGCAATAGCACATTTTCAGTTTCCTTTGAAGCAACTGACAAAATAGGAAAACATTTCAAGATGGTGAACATTTTTGCAATGCTACATTTTTGCTACATCACCATAACTGCAAGGCAGGACACCTCTTTATTCCATCTGGACAGTTATGATACAACTAACTAGCTCCTGCAACCGTTTGCCAAATTTTTTCGTGCAGCTTTTGTCTTTATGCCCACAGATCTCTTCACAAAATTTACG